>NW_022145753.1:0-8382 GCF_002938485.1 Sitophilus oryzae | reverse complement strand
ACCCTCCAGCTTTTTCTTGGCACTCCTCTTTTGCGTGGGTGTCCAATCCAGAAGTTCTGGCAGTCTATTCTTTACTCCAATTCCTTTGGACGTCCCAACCATTTAAGCTGATTTAATTCCCATATCTCCACCACAGAATATTTGACGCCATATCCTGATCCTTCTGCCTTGTAATCCCTTCCATCCCTTGATTCCACTGGCCGGACTGTCCCAGAAGTCCTCCCTGTCAATTCCAGCATCCTTGTCTCCGATCAGTCAGTCACAACTCACAGCCCAGGCACAAAGCCTCACAACCTGTCACATACATACACACACATACACATACATACACATACATACATACACACATACATACATACATACATACATACATACCAAATCAGAATACACACATACATACATACACATACATATATACACACATACATATACATATAACACATACATACACACATATACATATACATACATACACATACATATACTTATAAACATATATACATACACACATATATATACACACAGCAGACAGAGAGGCAGAGGCAGGCATGAGAAGGAGAGAGACAGCACACACACATATGGAGACCACAGACAGACGAGACACACAGTGGAGAGACCAGACAAACGCATGAATGGAATGGACCAACCCCAACTGAAATGAACTGACACAACACAGCACAGGAAAAATACGGACACACATGGACACGAATGGAACGAAGAGAGGACGAGACCAGAATCACACTGAGACCCACCAGAGCCCAGGACACAGAGACCAGACCCCACACAACGGAGACACGACCGAAAGACACACAACCCAGGAGGACCAGAACCTTGAAAAGATAATTAAAGCCTTGAGACGGAGCACAAGCCTGGAAATTAACTTTTAACCCCTTTATTTACTGGAACTTAGGCACAGCCAGCACGAGCGGATAGTATTGTAGTGGTGGCATGAACGGAATGGATGCATAGCTGATTCCAGAATGGGGTCTCATGTGCCCAAATAGCCTGTAGATCTGCTCTGTGTTCAGGGATGGGGTGACACTAAAATATAGACGATAATGGAGCCTGTTGCCTTGACAGAATTAGTGGAAGAGAAGTATGATGCACTTTAGATTGAATTTAAAATACTGATGAGCAGTAAGAATTATATTATAATGGGCAATTTAATGATGAGTATAAAATACTTAGATAACTAAAAATTGTCTCTCTAGTCTTACTAAGCTTTAAAATATCTTCTGATAGAGTCTGAAGGACAAAGAAACTTAGAGTTTTTAATTTACATTTTATTGTCTCTGCTTGTTTTATTAATTGATCCTTGTAGACTCCTGGAGGACAAAGGTTTTAATAGTAATTTGGTTATCGATTGACAATCGTACGCGGTGCCAAGAGTGGGTGATTAATTTTATGACGTAACTAAAGAACTACGTACTGAGACGTGCCTTTTCCTCTACAATTTTGCCGTTCTTTTATTTTCCACTGTTGCATTTATGTGTGTACTTAACGATATACAAAACAAATAGAGTCGAAGAACATTTTTATTTACACAATTAATAATATTCTGAGCGCACATGTGCCTATGTAGGTACTTTTGTGTGATGAAATATTGCCGTGTTTGTGGGCTTTTCATTTATAGACTATACAGGGTGACAATATACAAAGGTACCAGTCGGGAAATTTCTTAATTATCTTAATCTATTTTCGAATTATTCTTATTAATCGAAAAAAAACGGCGTCAGCGATGGCTATGAAATGAAGATCGCTGTCATTTATATGGTATTCATAAATGTATATGTGAAATGTCATCGATCGTCATTTCCCAGCCAATTGGACGCCGTTTTTTTTTCGATCATACGGTATATGTCGGCGAAATTGAGAATAATATTAGTTTCATCGATCTGAATTTGCAACCGTTCTATCATGTTTTCAATTGACGAAAAAGTAATTTAAGAACCAATATTAAGACTAGAGAAAAAAGTATACCGGGTGCGTCTCAAAAGTGGCTCACCCCAAAACTTTTATATTTTTTCAGTTAAAAAAACCAGATTTGGTATGTCAGTATATGACATAAATTAGGATTGAGTGAAGTATTCACTTGTTTTTAATTACTTCCTGTTTCACCGGAAATGACTACAAGAGTGTGGTATCAAATTATTCGTAAAAAATGCTTTTTACAAATATGTTAATGAGCCACACTCGTTCTATTTGAAAAAATTGAGATATGATTAAAAATACGATTTGAGCATTTTCTAACTGGCCAGGACAAGACACTGAAAACATTAGACGATCAAATCTATTTTTCCAAGGCACTTTGATTAAGAATTAGTGTTTTTAACATAGCCATGGCACTCTAGAATGAATTTTAAAATACGATTTTTTATTAAGCGAGAATGTCAAAAGTTGACATATGATATGTCATTCTATTCAGAATATCATTTTCTATCGAATAAAGTAAAAAAATATCGAGGGTGCCAATTAAAAATCAAAAGTTGTCATTTCCGGTGAAACAGGGGTGATGTTTAACCCGTGTAAGTCTATCATTGGGTTGTATAAAGTTTTCTGCGATTCCTCGAGTTGTAAGCACTTTGATTGGACAGTTCCAAATCATATGTTTTATTTAATTTGAAATTGAGCTGCTATTTTGCAATGTTTATTTGGTTTATATCTACTATAAAGTCATTTTTTTGCTGTGATGTATTGATATGTGTGCTTTATACCGTATGATCAAGAAAAAAACAGCGTCAAAGACGGCTAGGGAACGACAATCGACGACAATTTGCGCGTGGTCAATCTCTAGACGGATTTACTAAAAATTGACATGAAGTTTGTCAAAAGTTAACACTATTTACTGAAGGATAGAACTTTTTCAGACAGACAAATCTATTTTCAAAAAAAAGTTCTCGAATTTTAAAGCATACCATTTAAAAATAATTTTTACTCAATAAAAAAATTAATTAGAACCTTCTTAGGACAACTTACAGCAAGCGTCATTATAAAATAAAGAAGGGCCACTAAAACGGGTCAAGTAATGACATCTAGGGCTTGACCTCGCCAAAATTATCAACGGTTGTCATTTACCAGCTGTTTTTAGCCGACCATACCAACAGGTATGGTAGGCTATTAAGATCGACAAAAAAAAGTTTTTTTAGTTTCACTCAAAATGAGTTATATGGGTCATAAATGACCTAAATACAAAATATTTTCATGGTGTCTGTCTTTCTCTCTGTCCGTCTGTCTGTAACACGATAACTCCTTTATAATAAAAATTCCTTTACCTACTTTGAAACTAAAAGACCTGCCAACCAACTTTTTATTAACATATTTTAGTACTAGCGTTTACCAGCGACTTCGTTCGCGTCGAATTAATCATTTGTATTTGTGATGATAAAGCAAGGCAAGCATTTCCATTAACATACAAACTGGATAAAATTTTCTCACATTTATGTCAGCATGAGAAAAAAAAAATATGGCGATACTATTATATAACTTGGTAATATTTATGGGTAGTTTCATCTCGTTGGAATTTGATCTTCGAAAAACTGTTTGCCAAAAATAAGCTTTTTACGTGAAGCAGTTTAAGCAGAATCGTGGTTAAGAAATTACCCAACTTTTTGGAACACCCTGTATGATTTTTTAAAAAATTTCAAAATATGTAAAAAAACCAAATAAATTATGCTTGTTCAAGCGTTTTCCCGAAATACTAACGGTTTTTTAAATAACAAATATTGTAATATTTGAGGGGCGTTTTCACCCTCTTGGAATTTGAGATTCGAGAAACCCCTCCTTATCGAACCTCTACACCCCACAGTCAATCCGTTTGCCAAAAATCAGCTTTAAACGTCAAGTAGTTTAAGTAGAATCGTGATTACTCAATGGTCATATTCTATGAAACACCATGTATAAATTTATAAAAAATCTTAAAATATGTAAAACAACAAAATAAAATATATGTGTTTAAAAGTTTCTCCGAAAAACTCACCGGTTTTTAAATAAAAAATATTTTAATATTTGCGGGATAGTTTCACCCTCTTAGAATTCGAGTTTCGAAAAATCCCTTCTTATTGAACCACTACACCCTAAAGTCAATCTGTTTTCCAAAAATCAGCTTTTTAGGAGGGATCGTGATTAATCAATGACCAGATTTTTCGAAACACCCTCTATATATTTTTAAAAAATCTTAAAATATGTAAAAAAACAAAATAAAATATACTTGTTTAAGCGTTTTTTCGGAAACTTGACCGTTTTTTAAAAAAATATATTTAATATTTGAGGGGTGGTTTCACCCTCTTGGAACTGGAATTTCGAAAAATCCCTTCTTATCGAACCTCTACACCCTAGAATCAACCTGTATGCCAAAATTGAGTTTCTTACGCTGAGTGGTTTGAGCAGGATCGTGATTAATAAGTCACTTACACAGTCAGTCACTTAAGGATTTTATATATTGCATAGAGGGCGGCTATGTGCCTCCCGGCGCCAATTTTTTCGATCGTATGAGGAAGCTTCCATCATATTTTTGATTAAAAAATGATGTGGGATTTTAAACTTTGTAAGACGATTTGTAATTGTGTTTCTTAGCAGAAAAATTAAAATTTTGAAGTTGAAATTTTATTTGACGGTACAATCAGTGTATTGCGTAAAGAGAGATCATCATAATAGGATATCGACGGATTACTCTAACAACACATGACGCTGCAGATTGTGACTTTGACGACTAGCGGAATTAATACGCGACATTCGCGTTAACACCAACCCTCCCGATCAGAGACGCGTATCGCATTAAAACAAAACCTGGGATATTATTAATGAGCCGAAATTACATAGTATGGCGTCGACCGATCGCATTCCTAGCCGATATTTATTTATTTAGTCGACAGTTCCACACAAAAACGTATAATAATAATTTTCCATTAAATGGTTTCCAGTGGCGGAGTACAAGGTTTTGTCTTTCTGTTCATATAAGTGAAATAACAAACTCCAACAACGACTCTTTTATTTTTAGTAAAATGGTCCTTCTAGTATTTACTATATTTTTTGTCTCTTCTAAAAGAACGTCATATCGCATAGTTTTTGAGAGAAAAATTTGAGAGATTTTTTTTAAAGCGGACTTAGGAAATATCCGGCAATAGTGCGTCGGGCATCTGTAACTCCTAGAATAATAAACTTGGAAATTTTGTCGAAGTGTCAAACCTAAAGTATATGCTTCAGAGCGAATTGTGGCCATTTTACCTTAGTTAGGGTGGCTCAAAAAAGTGTGAGTGGATGAGGATGATTATTTTTAAATGGAACACCCTGTATATTATTGCATTTTTGGATTTCTTTCAGATCACTTTACATAACCCTAAGATATTAATAAATATATTTCGATAGTTTCAGAGATATTAAAAAATAAGTCAAAAATACATATTTTTCGACCCTTCTTAAAAAAATTATTAAAAATACAAGAACTGTTCTGAAATCAAAACTATATTAGGTATTTACTTTAGATGGTATGTACTTACTTTGCTATAAATATGAAAATTGTAAATCATACAGGATGTTCAAAATTCTACGCCAAACTTTCTAAAATATAAAATAATTTTTCCTGTTTTTTTTAAATGGATCACCCTGTATATTATTTTTTCAATAGACGGAGAATTAAAAAATAAAAATTTTTTATATTAAGTAGTATTTTAAAATTTTTAACGGTTTCGCAGATATTTGGAGTTTTATATTTCATATGGCCATTTTCTACCGTAAATTTTTATCAAAGCCACCCAATGACTTTTCTCTCGTATTTTACCATTGAAAGTGCCATATGAAATAATACTACGTGTATCTGCGAAACCGTTAAAAATTTTGAAATACTCTAAATACAAAAAATGTTCATTTTTTAATTCTCCATCTAATAAAAAAATAATACATTCCATTTAAAAAAACAAAGAAAATATATTTTATATTTTAGAATTATATATATATATATATATATATATATATATATATATATATATATATATATATATATATATATATATATATATATATATATTTATTTTTTAGAAAGTTTATGGCGTAATATTGAACATCCTGTGTGATTTACAATTACCATATTTATAGCAAGGTAAGAACAGACCATCTAAAGTAAATACCTAATATAGTTTTGATTTCAGAACAGTTCTTGTATTTTTAATAATTTTTTTTAAGAAGGGCTGAAAAATATATATTTTTGATTTATTTTTCAATATCTCTGAAACTATCCAAATATATTTATTCATATCTTAAGGTTCTGTAAAGTGATCTGAAAGGAATCCAAAAATTCAATAATATACAGGGTGTTCCATTTAAAAAAAATCATCCAGGTTCACTCACACTTTTTTGAGCCACCCTATAGAAGTTAAAATATTTTCCTGAAATACATCCTGACACATAATTTAGGTCTGCACTTAAACAAAATTCTCAAGTTTTTTATTCTAAGAGCTACAGATGCCCGACGCACTATTGCCGGACCCTGTATAGGGTGTTCCAGTATTCCGTGGACATAGAACAACTACCTATTTTTGAATCAAAATAGGTTAACTGCATAGAATTTAATTTTATACAAAAGTGCTTCGTTTGTCCAGTAGGGGGCATCGATCAAAAATAAACCCGAACGTTAGATAATTTAAAATTTAGGAAGCTTATTGTCAAAAATTATATTATTTGTGATACTAACATAATTTTCCATATTTCCACCAACTGGATTATTAGCGAATACTAAATTTTATGCGCTACATAAGTTTGTGTGACAAGAAATATTTTTTATACGTGAACTTCGGAAATAATTTTTTTCTGAAAAAGTATGCACTCTGATGAAAGACAAAAATATAGTGAATACTAGAAGGAAAATTTTACGAAAAAAAATCAGTCGTCGATGGAGTGAAGAAATATCTCTATTAAAATTTATGTAGGCGTGGGTGTAGTTTTCACTACTTCCGTACTTTTTAAAAATTTTTGTTTAAAAAATTAAACGTTTTAGCCTCGGTTAAAGCTCTTAGAAAAAACATCTCATTCCAAATCTCTCTCTCTCTCTCTCTCTCTCGGAATATCGATTCTTTAAATATCTTCAATAACGTGTTTATTATATTGAAGTTTCAAGCCCTCTAATGGAAAAAAGAACCATTTTTGAATAAAGGCAAACTGTGTCCAATGAACTAATTTGGATTCCAAAAATACGTAGTATTTCTATGTTGAGGGAATATTAGGACACCCTATACCGGGTGCGTCTCAAAAGTGGCCCACCCCTATAAATGTTTATCTATTTCAGATAAAAAAACGAGATTTGGTATGTTAGTAGGTATATGACACAAATTAGGATTAATTGACGTATTCAACTGCTTTTGGTGACTCCCTGTTTCACCGGAAATGACTACAACTTTTGATTTTTAATTGACACCCTCGGTATTTTTTTACTTTATTCGATAGAAAATGGCACTCTGAATAGAATGACATATCATATGTCAATGTTGGGACATTTTCGCTTTAAAAAAAATCGTATTATAAATTTCAATCTAGAAAGCCATGGCTGTGTTAAAAACACTATATAACCAAGGAGCCAATGTAAGGAGCCAAGGAGCCTAGTTTTGGTCGTCTTATCTTTCTTGGTGTCTTGTCCTAGCCGGTTGTCTTTTCCAAATCGTATTTTTAATCATATCTCAATTTTTTTCAAATGAAACGAGGGTGGTTCATTAACATATATGGAAAAAGCATTTTTTTACGAATAATTTGGTACCACACACTGGAGTGTGGACATATTTCGAGTCAAATTGTCGTTATGAAGCGCATGTTATAATTTCAAATAAACCAATATATGAGAAAATGTCAAAAGTTGACATATGATAATTCATTCAATTCAGAGTGTCATTTTCAATCGAATAAAGTAAAAAAAAAACGAGGGAACTATTTAGAAATCAAAAGTTGTAGTAACTTCCGGTGAGACAGGAAGTGATCAAAAAGTATTGAATAAGTCAATAAATACTAATTTATGTCATATGCTAACATACCAAATCTAGTTTTTTTTTATCTGAAAAACTAAACAAATTATAGGGGTGAGTCACTTTTGAGACTCACCCGGTATTGAAAAAAATAAGTCTAAAATATAAAAAAAATATATCCATATTCTAGAAAAAAAAAATAGAGATAGCTAAGAGATAGTAAAAATACAAATTGGGAAATACCAAGTATGTGGTGCCAAATTATTATACGAAATACTTGACGAAGAGAACCAAGGTAATAGGTAACTACTAGTAAGAACTATTACAGTACAGAACCATTTCAATTGCAGGAAAATTATAAAAAAAAGATAAATACCTACTATTATTTTAATGCATATTCGATGTTTTTTATAATAAGTACCTACACAATTTTATTTTA
>NW_022145752.1:610000-645663 GCF_002938485.1 Sitophilus oryzae | reverse complement strand
ATTTTATAGGATAAACAGCGCAAGCGTCCCCAACTACTATCCTACGGGATAACCGTTGGTATTCCCGGGATAGTAAGCTCACAGTTCGAACGTCCGTGTTCGGGAACGCCGCACTGTGGAAATTCATCTCCGGAAAACTCGGAAAACTCGCGAGAAAACGCGCGTCAAAAAACTAAGAAATTTGAACTAAATAAAAAAATTAAAAACGCTGAATTTTTTTTAAGAGAAAATAAATATTTTTCTGTCCAAATATCAATGTAGTCAAAAAAGAAAAACAAGAAACAATTAAAAACAATGTTGTTTATTGTGTTTGTTGAGACTTAATGTGTGACAAACTAAGAAAAATGTTACTATTTTGTGAGGGATAGGATTTCGAGTCTTTCTGGATTTTGGTAAGTTAAATTTAAAAAATTCAGAGCATGGAAAACCTGTTGCTCGCTGATGTGATTTGAGAAGTGAAACTTTTTAAAGTATTAAAATACAGGGTGTAAAAAATATAGTGTAGTATCGATGGATGATTCTACAGATACAAATAAATAAAAAGTTCCCAAGAAGAAATGAAAAAATAATATAATTTTTCCTTTTTGGCAGACTATAAGTATTAAAAAAAAACTTTCTTCTAAGAAATGTAATTAACAAAAATCATTCACTAATGTTTGGTACATTAATTTTATTAGATCCTGTATACAGTATGTCCCCGGATTGTCTTTACAAGAGGAAAAACTTTTTATTATTGCGTTCAAAAATGCGTTCTTCATAAAAATGTTTGCTTGTTCTCGAATGGTTAATCTGGTTTATATACTTTTCCAAATTTCCATACCGTTTTAGAGGAAATTATGGTACTATCATTCCGAATTCATTCTTTGATAGATTGTTATTGATAGAATTTTAATTAACGTCATATTTTTGGCTGCTTTAAAATGTCAAAGCAGCACAAAATTTATTTAGTTCAATGCTACGGAGAAAGTGATAATAGATATCGAAAAATATAATCCAATAAAAACCATGCGTCAAAAAATGAAATTGAAATGATATTACCATTGAAACACGCCTTTTTGATTTAGAGGACATAAAAATTCACTCATATTTTCATGTTTTTTTTTATTTTCTCTAAAACGGTATGGAGATTTGGAAAAGTATAAACGGGATTAACCGTTTTAGAACAAAAAATGCTTATGAAGAATGAATTTTCCTATAAGTGCCAATAATAAAAAAGTGTTTCCTCTGGTAAGGACAATCCGGGGACATCCTGTAGATAAACGCCTATAATAAAATTTTAAGAAAAATAAAAAATTGATGATTCTAAGCAAGTTTAACTAATAACAACAAAAACATTACTAGAAACATTGTTAATAGTTCTGTTTGATATGTCCAAATTCATTCATAATAAAGGAAACTTGTTTCTATTGTAACATCATCATTTTCAGCTATTGAACCATTTCCAAATTATGGTGTAGCCTCTTTGACATATCTATGTAATCTTTGTATTAATAATAAACAACATACCATGGTTGATCAATGTTTTCGAAAATAAACGTTTTCTAAATGTATTTGCAAGCGAAAAATAGATTTAACCTGTTGGTAAAACTAAAAGTTCATTTCTCTAAGTCAATTTACCAAATAAACTGTTCAACTCGAATTGTTTTATTGGGCTTTGTTGAATGTTGAATTTCGTTGAGTGCAAAGAACTTGATTAAATTCTCCACTGATTTGGATATTTTCATATG
Organism: Sitophilus oryzae; assembly: GCF_002938485.1. Taxonomy (NCBI): domain Eukaryota; kingdom Metazoa; phylum Arthropoda; class Insecta; order Coleoptera; family Curculionidae; genus Sitophilus; species Sitophilus oryzae. The sequence continues at coordinate 643,936 of NW_022145752.1, read as the reverse complement.
ACAATTGTGAAATGGGAGATTCCACATAAAAATAAGATTTGGCTTTTTGATATCCAACCGATCGATTCAAAGTCAAATTGTCCGATTCTGCTTTGTTTCGTAGCTATACAGGGTAATTTTTTTTTAATTTATTATAATTTTCTTTCAAAGTGCTTTTAGTGATTTGAGGATGAAATTTTAAGGGAGTAAAAGTTACTATATAAGTGCTACATATATTAATGGCTAAAAAAAGTGTCTATAAATTGATTAGGGACGATGCAAATGGGTTATCACTGGAATATTTAAAAAAAATCATGTGCGTCACTCACTTGAAAAAGTTATCTCTTGATATTTTTGTTAAATTCGGCCTCCTTGATGAGATAAACACAATTTTATTAATCACAATTAATAAACTAAAAAACAAAATGAAATTAATAAATTATATATTTTACCTAATTTATTACTAAATATTATTACTATTAGTCCAACCTACAGTAATGTGAATAAAAAAATAATGGTATTTAAGATAATTACATAAAACCTAATTTTAACATCCTGTATAGTCTGTCCAACAAGAAGATCCTTGACAGTGATAGATGTGTCTGTCATTTTAATTTCAAACTAGTTTATTTTATTTTACAAAGAAATAAGTTGGTACAACTGGAACGCATAGCGATATCTGTGGCGATATATTTAAAATTTGATTGACAAGATGACAAGTGATTACTTCAAAATTGTATAAAACTGAAAAAATGTAATCGAGTTATTTTATTTAATAAAAACGGTATGTGTTAATACAAAACAAACAAGAACAAGGCACTACATACCAAAAAAATATAAAAAATAACTATTATTTACTTTCAAGCTTTATGAAACTACCCGCATTTATGATTATATTTATCAATATAACTTATGTACAAATACAAATTTGTAATATTCCACAGGTATAAATAAAACAACATAGGTAAATACAACAACTATTTTATTAATAATAACACCTACCAAATTTTATACCTTAAAGGTGGATTAATTACCTTTAATCTTAATTTTTTTAAACCAGTACCTTTTGACATTATTTTTCTGCACCAGTACTAAAATCCATTATTTACCTATCGTGTGATGTCGATATTTTACAGCTACTCCAGTTTTTAGTATGTGTTTAGTTTGATCCTTATATACGAAATGCACTTATCTACGACGAAATGGTATACAAACTTTATCGATGGCAACTTCATTGGTGTATAAGACTTTCTGCCTGGGCAGCGTGTATTAACCATAAACTGTGCTCTGGGCCTACAGTTAATTTTCACTCGATTTTTCCTCCACTTGACTTCAAAAGACACAAAACACACGTAATAATACGAATCAAAATGCATCATCTTTCAAAATGCAGGGTATTTAACAAAAGTTGACACAAAATTATAACCAATAATTTGGCAAGACTTTGACAAGCGTCAAAAATGACAAAAATCTAAAGGCGAGTTCATACGCATCGGCGTCCGTTTGTCGTTCATCGTTCCGTCAAACCAATAAAATTGAAATACGATCTGTCATTTTTTAAATAAACCAATAAAACTGGTTAAAAACAAGAAGACACGACGTATGACGGATTTATATTTAAACCCATCCATAGATAACTTAAAAATTATTAGAAACTTTTTTTAGTAAAATAAATAGATTGGTATGGGACGTCATCTGCTTTTCTCTGTCATCGTCTGTCGAAATCTTACCTGAGAAAAAAAAGCAGAGTATAGCGCTCTAAAACTATGCATTTCCATACCCATGTTTATAGGAACTTTTTTCATACTTTTTGACGAGGAATCAATGAAGTACCTATTTAAAACTTTCGCAAGTTAATGATATTAAAATTTTATAATCGTATTATAATCGGCCTTAAACTGCTTACACTATTTCGCTAACAACAGAAAAAAAGTCAGTGGCGTACATGCTTGTTTAGAAAAATATTCCAGTGATAACCCATATGCACGTCTCTGGTGAATATGGCGACACTTTTTTAGCCTTAAAATATATCGCATTTATAGCAACTTTTACCCTCAAAATTTCATTCGAAATGCTAAAAGTACTTGGAAGTAAAGTATATAACCCACAAAATTCTAAAAGTTACTGGTTTGTGGAAGTATGCTTTGGAATTAAATAAGACAATAGAAAATTTCACTAATGACTTATATTTAATTTACAATTATAAACAATCAATGTAATTGGCTGTGACAGTCTCGATTATATGAGATTAATATGCAACTGGAATACTTAAGTGTTTCTGCTTCGGTTGGTTGGGAGAAAGGCCTCACCCTCTTCGCTGCACTCGTCCGCTGGTGGGTAGCGTGATTGTCCGGCTAACGTTGGAGAGCTTGTGAGACTCCACCAGTCTCAGTGCGTGAGCTACTTATGGGGAGGATCAATTCTCGTATCTTCCTAGAAGATAACAAACAGCAGTATTCTACTCAACACAATTGATAAGTACCCAGTTTTGTGGTGGTGTTCTAAATTACCAATTGAACTGTCTGTTGGTTGCCAATGAAGGTACAATAAAAATAACTTATGATTAAACAACATATTAGTGATTCAAATACACAATAATCAATATCTAAATCCAACTACTAATTATTATAATAAAAATTATAATTAAAATTTAAAAAAGAAAATAGGCAATGACAGTTTAAATTAAGTTATATTTGAAAAGATTGTCCAAATTATTTAAAGAATATAAAGAATATAAATATAACAAAAATATAAAAGAAAAATATTTTGCTCTCTCTCTCTAGAAAATTCCAGACCACCACAATCACTTCGGTACGACTTGAAAAAAAAAATATATTGTTACAGTAAATTATTTGATTTAATTTGTAGACACGTGTAAAAAGAATAAAAAAAATATGTAAGATTAAAAAAAATAGAAATATAGGAAAATTTAAATTAGAACAAAAGTTAATACTAAAATGCGATATTAAAAGATAAATTAAAAAACTAGATAGAAAGATAAAGGTAAATAGAAAGATAGAGATAAGATACGTAAAACGATAAATGCTCAATTCGACAGATAAAAACTAAAAGAAAAGATATGTCACTCCAGGAACGAAGATAATGCATCCGCTAAATAAGATAAAGATAAGGTAAGGTAAATTTGGCAGATACGAGGTAAAGATACGTTCCCCAGAGTGACCCAAAAACAACAAAAAACAAAAATCTATCTGTCGAATGGCCTGCCAATAGACACCACCACTACAGGGTCCAGATAAAACAAGAGTTGCCTTCTGGCAAGCAAGGATTCGTTAAAGGTGACATAAGTCGTATAATATAAATATTATTAAAAAATCCTTACTTACCAGAGTCCCTCCTGGTTCGTCTCTGAGAGTACTCCTTCAGTGATTGATTCTGTTCATGGCCCCTGAGATTGCTAAATCGAACACCTCTGCGGGTTCCTGTTCGACAGCTTGCGTCTCAGTACATAAATAAGAAAGATAAAAATAATTAGTACTAAATAAAAGTTAAAGGTATTAGAAAAATTTGTACAAAACTACCATACACGTGCTACTAAGATAAGAAGATAAAGAAATGATGATAAAAAAAATGAACTGTGAGATAAAAAGATAAAATAGAAAAAGGAATTTAAAGTTACAAGCTAATTAAATAATTAAATCAAATAATTAACTCATATTAGATAGTAAGAAATGTTTAAAAAAAACTAATAAATAATTTCCAAGTCGTACCTCGTGCCGGTGTCTGGAAAAAAAACTAGGTGTTTAAGCAAAGAAGATCGAGATGAGAGAGAGAGTGATTTTCGGCAAAACAAGTCCCTTTATAGAATTCTCCCATTCATTTAGACATGCGTTAAGTACCAAATGTCAATATAAAAATTTATAATTAATAGTAAAAATAATACATACGATAAAATTTCCTACATACCTTCAAAAAAAATGTGTGTAACAATTGCATCTTAATTATTTAACACTAAACAAAATATTAATAATAAACCTTCGTTTTCATTAAAAATAAACAAATTATTATCGGTAACCCATAGGCAACCAGAAAATATATAAAATATTTAAACAATTTAACTAACAACCATCGCTAGTGATGTGTACCACTATCGAGGGTTCCAAAAAAAATCGATAATATATAAAAACGTATAAACGATATAAAAGGAAAAATGTAACGAAAATATTTTCGTTACAAGTATAATAAATCGAAAAAATATTAAGACTTTAACACCCTGTAGCTAGAAAACAAAGCAGAATCGGGCCAATGTTGTTATGAAAAATAAAATCTTATTTTTACGCGAGGAACCACGAGGAGATGGCACATGTTTTTTGAAACACCCTGTATACTTTAAACTAAATATTTCAAAGATTCACCGGAATCGTGTCTGTACTAAAGAAATGCTTTAAAGCTATTTTATTGGCTTTTTGTCAGCGAAACAACAAAAATAAAGAACGCAAAACCTGTTTGCTATATACCCTGTTCCAGCCAATCTCTGGACATGGACAATCTCCAGGAATTTCCCCGTTTTTCTTTTGCCGTCTCGTCCGATATTAAATAGTTTTCTACTCAGGAAAACCTTAAAATGAGAAATATTTTCGACCGCTTGGTAACACTTAAGGAAGATTGTTTTGGGCCTTATTGTACGAAACGGTTTGGAAAAACGGACGTGGCTTTCAACTAAATGAAAGCCTGACTGACTGCTGCTATATAGCATTAAAGTTGCGGTGTGTGGCAAATGTGACGAAGATACTGTACGATAGAGAAACATAGTGGCAGTTGAATTTAACAAGAGATGAAAATTTCTTGGTTTTTGGTACACGTCTTATTTTTTTTTCAGATGGTCTAATTTTATTTAATTTTCCCCTCAATGTTTAAATGCCGTCCATTGCGGGAAACACTGCGACCCATAAGGCACATTGTTTAGAGCTGCAAGCTCAGAGAAAACTTAAGTTTTTTTTTGATTTAAATCATTTTTTTGATATGTCATTTAATTTTAATTTCAGCCAAAACTGACTACAACTTTTGATTTGTAAATGGCACTCTGTTATATTTTTACTTTATTTGATAGAAAATGACACTCTGAGTAGAATGACATATTATGGTATGTCAACTTTTTTCGCTTAAAAAAATCGTATTTTAAGCTATGTTAAAACACTAATTTTTAATCAATGAGTTTTGTAAAAATAGATTTGATTGTCTAACGTTTTTCGTGTCTTGTCCTAGCCGGTTAAAAGATGCCCAAATCGTATTTTTAATCATACACTGTTCGGCTTTTATTCAATTCAAAATAAAAAATATATAAATTGTAAAATTAGTAATTTTTTAATGACCATAATGCGTTCTTTCAAAATCATCGAACAACTAAATCATTTCCATAGATCCAGTGACGTACCGTGACTTTGAATTTTGAGACCAAAAACTGAAACAATAATTTGTCAAAAAAATCATATTACAGCTATATGTTTTATTTTGCATAAAAATGTTAACTAATAAGTTAGAATAATTATAATTCTTCCCTAACTAAGTGGTTTTATCGCTAAATTTAACTAAAGCTAAGTACAACACAAATCTGAAATACGTGGACTATTATAACAACAAATACATCGTAAAAGACTATTTTGGTAGTATTCTGAACGAGAATTCCAGTTAAACTTTTTAGAAAATAATTTAAAGGAAAAATGTTAATTCAGTTAATATTAATTTTTGTATACTGCTCAGATTTATCTGGTCTTCTATCATATATTTTGGAAATTAGAGAATTATCTGAAGATTTTCATGTAAAAATTGGCATTGATAGTGGTGGTGGATCACTTAAGTTTTTCTGAATGTGCTCCCTGAAAATGATCCCGAATATTTCAAGAAATATAAAAGTGATGGAATTAATAAACTATTCATAATTGGCTTAGGACCAAAGTTGTCTGAATCTTATGCTAACATTAAAATCCTCTTTGAGACGTTAGATCTGCAGTTCATATGTGGAATGTGTTCCTATACTTTTGCCGCTGACTTTAAGCTTATTATGATTCTCCTTGGTCTTCAGTCAAATTCATCCATTCACACTTGCCCATGGTGTGATGTAAATGTAAAGGAAATGGAAATTAAAGGATCATTCAGAACTATAAAAAGTATTACAGAAAATACAAATTTATGGCAACAATCTGGAGGAAATATAACAAAAGCCAAAGATTTTATTAAGCGTTTTTATTTGAAATATTTATTTTTGTATTTTTTAAACTGTTGTTCAATGAACCATATAAAAAGGGGCAATTATTTTTTAGAAAACTGTATAAACTTACCTTTCATCATTGGCGACGAAGAAACACCTGTCTTAAAGTATATTCCCCCTCTTTAGCTTCACCTTTTGTTAGGTGTGGTTCAAAAACTATTTGATTGTCTTGAATTGGAGAATACCAATGTTGCAACAGAATGGATAAAAAAAAAGCGGGATTGAAACTAGATCATTATGGAAAATGTAACGGAAATACGCCAGACAACTTTTAAAAAAAGTGGATATTTTGAAGACGATATCGCCCGGTAAAGAATCCTATTCAAAGTTTTGACAAGCAAAAACCTAAACATCTTTTTTTTAGGAAATAAATATATTGCAGTGTTTTCTGCATTCAATCAAGTAGTTTCGAGTTGTTTTGGTCAAGCACCAAACAAACATTTTGAACATGACATCGAACAATTTAGATTGGAAATACTCAACTTAGGTATTAAGATAACTCCAAAGATTCATGCAATTCTGCATCATGTACCAGAGTTTATAAAAGCAAATCATAGAGCTCTAGGATTTTACTCGGAACAAGCATCTGAGCAGGTTCATTTTTCCTTTAAATTATTTTCTAAAAAGTTTAACTTGAATCCTCGTTCAGAATGCTACCAAAATAGTCTTTTACGATGTATTTGTAGTTATAATATTCCACGTATTTAAGATTTGTGTTGTACTTAGCTTTAGTTAAATTTAGCGATAAAACCACTTAGTTAGGAAAGAAATATAATTATTCTAACTTATTAGTTAACATTTTTATGCAAAATAAAACATATAGCTGTAATATGATTTTTTTTGACAAATTATTTGTCAGTTTTGGTATCAAAGATTCAAAGTCACGGTGCGTCACTGGATCTATGGAAATGATTTAGTTGTTTGATGATTTTGAAAGAACGCATTATGGCCATTAAAAATTACTAATTTTACAGTTTATATATTTTTATTTTGAATCATATAAAAACCGAACAGTGCATATCTGATTTTTTTTTCAAATGGAACAAGGGTGGCTCATTAGCATATTTGGAAAAAGTATTTTTATGAATAATTTGGTACCACACACTTGGTATTTCGAGGTCAAATTGTCGTTATGAACCGCATGATACAATTTCAAATAAACCATATGCGAAAATATCAAAAGGTAACATACGATATGTCATTCTGTGTTCAGGTGTCATTTTTCATAAAATAGCAGGTTTAATCATTGACTGACTAAGTTAAGAAAAAACTCAAAATTTAAGTGAGGTTAGGTTGGTTAACAGATTATCCATAAGTAATGTCGTTGGATATGGATTTTAATGAAACGTTTTTTATAAAGGTAATTTCCTTGTATTTCAATATATGATGCTAGTTTTAAGGCCTTTTTGTGCAGGTCTTGTCCTGATGATGGCAATAAAATTCTCGAAAGCTTGAAAAATTTGAAAAAGTAGTTTTATTAGCCTGTCTGGTGATTATTGACTGCATCCTGACTTAAATTTTGAGATGTCATTTTCTATCGAATAATATAAAAATACCGAGGGTGTCATTTAAAAATAATCAAAAGTTGTAGTAATTTTCGGTAAAACAGGAAGTGACCAAAAACTACTGAATACGTCAATCAATTCTAATTTATGTCATATACTAAAATACCAAATCTCGTATTTTTCTGAAAAAAATAAAAATTTATAAGGGATGAGCCACTTTTAAGACGCACCCGATATAACAGATATTCCTATAACATGAACTTCGTCTCAATCACTGTATATTATGTTGCATAAAGTGCATTCTTTTCAGTTTACCCAATGGGACTTCCTACCTACGACCTTTTAATGTTACGTTACTGAATAGCCCATCGGCCTTTTGAAATGGTATAGGGGCGAGACTTTTGATATAACCTCCATTTAGAGTTGTGTTTAGCTCTAGCAGTAGTGACTGTGGATTTTACTGTGTCTAGTTAATCCTTTGTGAGAAAAATGTGAAAAAATCTATGTTTTAAAATACAAATTTCTGAACATTTATTGGATATACATTTGTAAGTATTATCAACAAAAATAGTACATTGAAGGTATAGTATTATCGAGAAAAAAACGGCGTCAGCGATGGCTATGAAATCAAGATCGCTGTCAATTTATATGGGAAATGTCATCGATCGTCATTTCCCAGCCAACTGGACGCCGTTTTATTCGATCATACGGTATAATATGTTCAACAAGAGAATAAAGGAGATAGACATTGCCAGTATTAAATATTAGTGCTATAGTTTCACAAATTTTGAAGCCTGAAAAAAAAACGATTTTACAATATATCGTTTTTTTAGAATACCTTCAGAAGTTTTCGGATTTTTTTATTTTCAAAACTTATATTTAATAATTTAACCTCTTTTTCGTATATCTCTTATATTTCTCAATATATCAATACCAACCCTCGACATAGGACACCCTGTACAAACTATTACTACAATAATTACAATATCGCTATATCGCTACTACAGGGTGGTCCGAACTGTTGTGGTCCGAATAAGTAAAAAAGTTCGTATAAATGTATGTCCTAAAATGCTTAGTTTCGAAGATATAGGGTGTAGAAGTTTCATTTTTATTTCAATTTTTTCCAAATAATTTCTGAAGAAACGTTAATATTTGAATGAAAATTGGTTTCTGGGAGATTTTTTGCATGAGAAATTTGATTTTGATGTCAATATGACTCCTACTTGTAGAGGGCGCGCTACCTATATATTTTTTTAATTAAGAAGAGTAATACGTTTTTGTCCGTACCTGTATAAAACTACAGAATAAAAAATATACATTTACGACGTTTTTGACCATTTCTTCTTCTTTTTTTACTTCTTTTATTTTTTTACCCTTTTTTTCCATTTCTTGTTCTCTTTTTCTCTTTCTCTTTGTCGAAGAAAAATTTATGATTAATTTAGAAAAATAAAAAGTTCTCAAATTTATCATTTCAGTCAAATAACTATCTATTCAACATTATACATTACTATGTTTATTTTTTATCAATAATCACATGTAGTGACTATTTACATTCTAAATATCTTGAGAACGGTTGCTCGTAGCGATTTTTATCAATAGACATTTTTTACGTAAAAAATCACGAAAATGTATATTTTTTCACTCATAGGGTTATACAGGTATAAGCGAAAAGTTATTATTCTTCAAAAAAGTTAAAACACATGTAGGTAGCGCCCCCAATAAATAGGAGTCATATTGACATCAAAATCAAATTTCTCATGTCAAAAAACTCCGTAACACCAATTTTCATCCAAATATTGATGTTATTTCAGAAATTATATGGAAAAAATAGAAATAAATATGAAACTTCTACATATACACCCTGTATCTCTGAAACTAAACATTTTATGACATACATTTATACGAACTTTTTTACTTATTTTTATCTGCAGAATATGCTGCCGAAGTTTTCGTAATACAGTTCGGACCACCATGATTTATGATATCAAAATAAGTTAATTGGACACAACCTAGTCTGTACAATTTACAAAAGTGCTTCGTTTGTTCGCTAGAGATCAAATTAAAAAAAAACTTAAACACAATTTTAAAGATATCTTAAGAACCCATATTCCGATTTGAATGACAATTGGAGTGCCTATGTTTATCTAAGCCCCAAACAATTTAACTTCTAACTTTCATAAAAATTACAAAGGGTGCTGGAAGGGTGAAACTACCCTCACCCCTACGTAAACTATAGTAGGAATGTTTTGCAATTTCAAAAACGGATGATTTTTTCTTTTTGTTTTTCGTAAAAAGGTACTTACAACTGGTATTATCGTACTGGTATCCAGGGGGTGACAGTAAACCGGAAAATTGGAAACAGTTCTGGCGCGGTTCTACCCAGGCAGAAAGCATGGCCTTCTAGACTGTCCTAGACAAAAATCTGAATATTTTTATATGATTTCTGTCAATTTCTGCTACGGAACATTTTTATGCACGTCGGCGTCCTCTTCTTTTGTCTTTTGTCTGTGTGTTAGCGTCAGCTCCCGAGGCCTCTGGCAAGGTCGGGCGCCATTTTAATTTCTGCCGGTTAGATTTGATTGGAAATTGGAAGTTTGTTTCTGATATTTCAGCTGAAATTTATAAGTACAAAGATGTTTTTTGATATAAAGTTCCTTGTTAACACTTTAATAAAGCATATATGATATTAATTACATGAAGAAAATGATGAAATCGACGTTTCTGCGTGTAGTAGGTATGGGCCATATTATATGTAAAAATAGGTAATATATTAACTGTTTTTATAATTTTTTAGCTTTAAACCCAAGGATCTTGGGATATTCTTTCAAGGATTTTTCCGTATCTCTACTTTAAAGACTGATCGGTGATTTTGAGCAATTGAAAGCAAGTTATACAAGGTAAATTATGATTATTGAACTATTATTAGCCTACGTTAAATTTCTACAAGATGAACAGAAATGCGTAATTACATATCACATAGGTACCTATTATGTATTTTCATAGCAATAATGCTATAAATCTATGTATGTAGATTATTTTTAAAATACAAATGAGGTATTAGATGTATATGTATCATATTTTTTATTCATTTTATTTTCATTCAAGTCCTGTTTGATTTAATTCACAAAAGTCTTATGTAGGTACCTATATTTATATTTTTTACATATTTTTTTTGATTCCAGGTTTTGTGTGGGTTCCGGTTGCCTTTTTCCTGCTTCCAGTTATTTATCCGTGAAGCTGTGAAAACATTTATTTATCTTCAAGTTTCTGTAAGTCAATGCACTGTTACTTTACTAATTCGCTTTAACACAGCATCTCTGATATTATTTAAATATTTAATATTGATACAGTAGTTTATTGGTTTATAGCTCTTTAATTGTGTTGATTTGCATATTTACATTGTTCTAAATTCCAAATAAATATTTTTGAGTAATTTTGTTGTATTATTTACTACTAGAAAGAGTAAAAAGTATATTAACCCTCATTTAAACCTCCCGAACAGCCCGCCATTAAAAACCGGAAACGGAAATAAATTTCATAAAATTGAAATTGTCATGTCTATGTCATGTCATAGTCATGTCAAATGTCCTAGCCGCCATATCTGAAAATTAGTTACCCAGGCAGCCACGCTGTTTCCATAATTTAACATTAACTTGACACTTCTTCTTGTATTTATTATTTTATGCTGGTATCTACAACATTTTATGTTTCATGTAAAAAACGCCCCCTCAGCAGTAGTTTTTGAGAATATTTTCGGAAGTTGAATGACAATCACCTTTAAATTTGAATAATAATAATAGCTCCCGTATATAGCGTTTGATGCCTTGGGAGTAGCAAGGTACACCTTGCCATGCTAAAGCCGTTCGGTATACAAAGGAAGGTAATGTGGCTAGCACTACGCTTCAACCGCCTATTATTACCTCAGGATTGTGAATCCCAAGTACTCATTTAAGGCTGAGTCGACCTAGGTACCCAAACTATTTTTATTTTAATAAAATAGTCGGCTGATCAAATACCGGGTGTAGGATTCGAACCCACTACTTTGAGATTCGTAGACGAGAGCCTGTAGTACCTTCATGCCACTGGGCTATACCGCCAAATGACTTTTATTTACACAAAATCTAACTACGTAAACTGGAAATATTCACACTTTTTCTTACTCTTGTTTATTAAAATTATTTTACTCCTACTCACCTTTCAAACAAAATAACGAGCTGACATATTAAATCAAACAAAAGCTTTAAAAATATACTTTTCTGAATTGTAAAGGGGCTTATATAAGCTGCTTTTTCTCATTTTGCGAGCGACTTTTTCAAGAAAGCCGCTGATAAGTAAATAAAACTAATGAGACTCTGATCTAAAAGGTCAGAAGAAAAGCCTTTTTTTCTTTCTTTTTTAATATAAATTTAAACTCTAGTATATTAAATTGGTATTTATTAAAAAAGGATTTTATTCGAGAACTTTGTCGTAAGACATTTTACAAAGTTGTACTTAGCTTTAGTTAAATTTAGCGATAAAACGACTTAGTTAGGAAAGAAATATAATTATTCTAACTTATTAGTTAACATTTTTATGCAAAATAAAACATATAGCTGTAATATGATTTTTTTGACAAATTATTTGTCAGTTTTTGGTATCAAAATTCAAAGTCACGGTACGTCACTGGATCTATGGAAATGATTTAGTTGTTTGATGATTTTGAAAGAACGCATTATGGCCATTAAAAAATTACTAATTTTACAGTTTATATATTTTTTATTTTGAATCATATAAAAACCGAACAGTGCATATCTGATTTTTTTTCAAATGGAACAAGGGTGGCTCATTAGCATATTTGGAAAAAGTATTTTTTATGAATAATTTGCTACCACACACTTGGTATTTCGAGTCAAATTGTCGTTATGAACCGCATGATACAATTTCAAATAAACCATATGCGAAAATATCAAAAGGTAACATACGATATGTCATTCTGTTCAGGGTGTCATTTTCATAAAATAGCAGGTTTAATCGTGACTGACTAAGTTAAGAAAAAACTCAAAATTTAAGTGAGATTAACAGATTATCCATAAGTAATGTCGTTGGATATGGATTTTAATATTTTATAAAGGTAATTTCCTTGTATTCCAATATATGATGCTAGTTTTAAGGCCCTTTTTGTGCAGGGGATGTTGTTTTTGCTAATTGACTCAGTCAAACTGTCCTGATGATGGCAATAAAATTCTCGAAAGCTTGAAAAATTTGAAAAAGTAGTTTTATTAGCCTGTGTGGTGATTATTGACTGCATCCCATTTCTATCGAATAATATAAAAATACCGAGGGTGTCGTTTAAGAATAAACAAAAGTTGTAGTAATTTTCGGTAAAACAGGAAGTGATCAAAAACTACTGAATACGTCAATCAATTCTAATTTATGTCATATACTAAAATACCAAATCTCGTTTTTTTCTGAAAAAAATAAAAAATTTATAAGGGATGAGCCACTTTTAAGACGCACCCGGTATAACAGATATTCCTATAACAGACTTCGTCTCAATCACTGTATATTATGTTGCATAAAGTGCATTCTTTTCAGTTTTACCCAATAGGACTTCCTACCTACGACCTTTTTAATGTTACGTTACTGAATAGCCCATCGGCCTTTTTGAAATAGTATAGGGCGAGACTTTTGATATAACCTCCATTTAGAGTTGTGTTTAGCTCTAGCAGTAGTGACTGTGGATTTTACTGTGTCTAGTTAATGCTTTGTGAGAAAAATGTGACAAAAAATCTATGTTTTAAAATATAAATTTCTAAAAATTCATGTCAAAAAACTCCCTAACACCAATTTTCATCCAAATATTGATGTAATTTCAGAAATTATATGGAAAAAATGGAAATAAAAATGAAACTTCTACATATACACCCTGTATCTCTGAAACTAAGCATTTTATGCAGAATATGCTGCCGAAGTTTTCGTAATACATTTCGGACCACCATGTCTATCACTCTGTAATAATGCATGCGATAGACTTTTTATAGTACGGATTTATGATATCAAAATAAGTTAATTGGACACAACCTAGTCTGTACAATGTACAAAAGTGCTTCGTTTGTCCGCTAGAGAGCATCGAATTAAAAAAAAAATTTAAAACACAATTTTAAAGATATCTTAAGAACCCATATTCCGATATGAATGACAATTGGAGTGCCTATGTTTATCTAAGCCCCAAACAACTTCTAACTTTCATAAAAATTACAAAGGGTGCCGGAAGGGTGAAACTACCCTCACCCCTACGCAAACTATAGTAGGAATGTTTTGCAATTTCAAAAACGGATGATTTTTTCTTTTTGTTTTTCGTAAAAAGGTACTTACAACTGGTATTATCGTACTGGTATCTACAACATCTTTTGTTTCATGTAAAAAAAACGCCACCAGCAGTAGTTTTTGAGAATATTTTTCCGAAGTTGAATGACAATCACCTTTAAATTTTAATAATAATAATAATAGCTCCCGTATATAGCGTTTGATGCCTTGGGAGTAGCAAGGTACAGCTTGCCATGCTAAAGCCGTTCGGTATACAAAGGAAGGTAATGTGGCTAGCACTACGCTTCAACCGCCTATTATTACCTCAGGATTCTGAATCCCAAGTACTCATTTAAGGCTGAGTCGACCTGGGTACCCAAACTATTTTTATTTTAATAAAAATAGTCGGCTGATCAAATACCGGGTGTAGGATTCGAACCCACTACTTTGAGATTGGTAGACGAGAGCCTGTACCTCTACGCCACCGGGCACCTACCTTTAAATTTTCATTCATTTAATTATAGCGCCAAATGACTTTTATTTACACAAAAATCTAACTACGTAAACTGAAATATTCACACTTTTCTTACTCTGTTTATTAAAATTATCTACTCCTACTCACCTTTCAAACAAAATAACGAGAGCTGACATATTAAATCAAACAAAAGCTTTAAAAATATACTTTTCTGAATTGTAAAGAGCTTATATAAGCTGCTTTTCTCATTTTGCGAGCGACTTTTTCAAGAAAGTCAGTTGATAAGTAAATAAAACTAATGAGACCTGATCTAAAAAGGTCAGAAGAAAAGCCTTTTTCTTTCTTTAATATAAATTTAAATCCCCTAGTATATTAAATTGGTATTTATTAAAAAAAGGGGATTTTATTCGGAGAACTTTGTCGTAAGACATTTTGCTGCAAAGTTGCAGCGTATTTTAATAAAAAAAGATGAATATCATAGAATACAAAGAAATATACAAATATATAAAAGAATTTGATGAAATATAAAAGTACAGACCCACATTTTTATAGGCTTGCTGAATTTGGTGAATACCAGTAAAATAAAACATAATTTTTGGTTTGGTTTAGTGTTTGATATTCTAACTACATCTATTACAAACCTTAAGTGCTTTTAGTGAGTAACTGTATTTTTTATTATTGTTTGTGTATCCTGTAAAGTAAAAAAAAATATATGTATTTCAAGAAATATAAAAACAATGCAATAGATATCATAAAACTACTTACAATTGTACGTACATATTATATATTTCAAATGTTATTTGATCTTTGGTCCCATTACCAAAATCACCTTATTTAGGTCTTCTCTACTAGCTCAACTTTTAAACCTGTTTTAAACCTTCTTTATATTTTAAAACTAATTTACAACAATCTGTAATGCCCGGCACTGTTTCCTGAAATTAATATATGTTTTAATCTATTTATTATCATATACATCTTACAAACCTGAAAATTACTGATACGAGGAAACTTCAAACTGTAAAAAACTCTCAATATAATTAGAGACCTTGTTACAAACATCTGGACTAATTTATTTTCACGAATTTGTGGACGAGTCAATGTTTTCTAATACGTTTTTAAGCGTTTTACACATTTTTTGAATATCTTCCAGCCTATTCCTCAGTTCTTGATCGGTAAAAAGATTATTTATAAGTATATAATTAGTACTGCAGGCGCTGCAGGCTACAGGTTAAATAAAAGAACAAAATCAAGTAGAATTTGTGAATAAAAACTCCGTAAACGTCAGTCAGCCAAGTGTCAGAGTTCAATTAGATTTACCACAGATTATCAATTTGAACGATTTGAACTACAGCCGATTCCAGTCTTTTTCTTCAGAGATTTTCGTTTTTTAAGCCTCCCATACTGAAGTCCGCCGAAGTTTTAGGTGAAAACAAGTATAGGTACTTTAAAAATAGAGTATTTTGTTAGTGAAACAAAAAAACAATTATTACAAATGTCTTAATATTATTTAGACATCTGTGTTTCGGTTTTTAAATCAAATTTTATATAAAATTGGCTAAAAGAAAAGCAAAACAGCTGACAATATAAATTTTAAGTGAGTCAGAGCCGATTTTTCAAGTTAAAATGAAAATAATCCACCTGTAACATTTATTTTCGTATACTTACCCAGGTTATTTTTACACTCGGATTGATTATTTTTAAATTCAACGCAATATGTAAATAAACCGTTAAGAGTTCATTGGTGGAAGTATTATTGAGTGTGGTCAGTCCTGGTGTGATATAAACAGGAAAATATTTATTGTATTTGATGGATAATGCTTTTAAAAGAGGCTATTTGGAGGTTTAAAGCAATAAATTTTCTTATTTACAATAAACCGAGAAGAGTACTAAACTTAATATCTAGTAAAAGCAACTTTTTTAATACCTAATAGTAATTAATTAAATTGTAATTTTAATTAAAATTTAATTAAAATTTGAATATTAATTTGACTTACCTGCTTCAGTAGCGCGTATCGGATGTTTGTGTTAATAAATACTTATTATAACTTATCTATTTTTATTAGAATTATATATTTTTATAACAATTTTAATAACTACCAACATTTATTCACAACGTAAAAATAAAACAACAAATTATTGAGTCTACCCCTTAATGTCTACCCTACATCATAGTTTTACATTTTTAAATAAAATTAGAACGACACTGATAAACCTGAATTTAAGTCGGCCATATTTGAGGCCCATCGCGGTGTACCTAAGATTTTTGATATGCTCCTTCCTTAGTCTTCTTATTCAAAGACAGTATCGGACAAAATTAGAGCAACTTTATGATTTTTTTCCACTTAAGGCAAATTATTTTTGTAATATGAATTTGAAACTACCACCCTAAAACACGATTTACAAATGAAACAAGAAAATACTATATATATATATATATATATATATATATATATATATATATATATATATATATATATATATATATATATATATAAATTCCGGGTCAGAACGTCCTACGACGTTGCCCGATGCCTAACTTCCACTCTGTGCGATTTTCCCATTGATCTTCGGTCAGATTTTTCTCGCTCATCGACTTTCTTATTCCTTCCATCCATGTTTTCTTGGGACGTCCTCTCTTTCGTTTACCAGGTGGTATCCAATGAATGACTTGATGAATGACAATGAATTCTTTCATTGTGCATTCTCTGAACGTGGCCGTACCATATTAATTGTTTTTGTTCTATATCATTTACTATTGTTCCCTCTATTCCCATCTGTTGTCTAATGTCTTCATTTCTGATCTTATCCCTCCGTGAAATTCTCATTGCTCTTCTAATCGCGTCCATTTCTGTTGTCTCTAATTTCCTTTTATTCCTTTCAGTGAGTCGCCATGTTTCACATCCATAGAGTAATATGCTTTTAACTAGTGTCTCGTAAATATTATATTACCTGTTTTTTGTAATTTCAGTGCTCTATAGAATGCCATTTATGCATCTGATAACTCTTCGTGCCAGTATTACTCTGTTGTTTATTTCTCTATCGTCCGTTCCATCTCCTGTAAATATCGATCCCAGGTACCTGTAATCTTCACATGCCCTAATTTCCATATTATTGTCTAAAATAAGATTTTCTGTATTAGCTTTAGTTGGAAGGTATTTTGTTTTTTCTGTATTTACTGTGAGACCCCATTTAGCATATTCTTCAATTATTTTCCGCACCATATATTCCATGTCATCTTTGTCGTTTGCAATTATGGCCTGGTCGTCCGAAATGTTTTGGTTGAAAAAAAACATTCCATCAAACAATCAGTCATGAGACTGATAAAAAATTACTTTAATTTACCTCACTGTTAGGCGGTACGAACAGTGGTATAATTTACAAATATCTTAGAACTATTCTGGATTCACTTATATTTCTGACGATTACAAATAACTACATGGATTAAGTTTGAACTTGGGAACACAACGAAACTTTGTTTACAAATGACAAATAATTTATTCCATACACTTTAGAATATCTTGAGGAAGTAATAATATGAATTTACGAGTATCTTCAAAGTTACTGATGTAGAGCTCCCTTATATGTCTGCATTTCCTGTCAACAAAAGTTTCTACTACTGTATTTACCCGATTTATTCTCCTTGATGCATATATTTTCCAAATTATAACAACTTCGTACACAGTTTGCTTTGATTTCAACAACACATGCCGTTTTATACATTTTATCCCAAAGTATACAAGGGAATTTCTGCAAGAAGATCGTGCCAGGTGGCAAAAGAAAACCTTCTTTATAGGATTTACGTACGAAAATTCAATGATCTGTAAGAAGTAAGTTCTGTTTTGGGCGATGGAGGTCTTTATGTTTAGGGAGTTTATAAAGGGTGTTTGTAGTTCTTTGAACGCATTTTGATTGATTGGATAGCAAAAATAAACAAAACTATTCTAATGTAAGCGTTTTATTATACTCAATTTGTGTTTCATTGTGTCTAATCTCTGTTTTAAGATTAAGAATGAAAGAATAAAATATTCATTCCAATTTTTTATTCAACGTAGTACCTAAATTTACTTTTCTCGATAGCAACTGTTAAAATTGCCTTATATCTATTAAAAATAGTAGATAAAATAGTACTTTAACCGCCGCAAGGGTAGATTAAATGATACTTTAACAGCGAGGATAGGTTAAAAACTTTATTTCTTCTCGCACTTTTTTTAGTTGCTTCCATTTTTGAAAAATTTTCAATTCCTTTTCATAAGTTATTCGGGATTTAAATGGAAGTAGTTTGGATATGGCGTTTTTCGCCTCAGCCTGAATATCTGTTGGTAATTTACTTATTTCGTTTTGAGCCATTTCTGGCTCCAATTCAATCAGCAATCGACACGAAAGAGAATTAAAAAATATTGACTCAAAACTGACAACTAAAGAGACAGCTTAATTACATAGAAACCAACGGCAACGCCGACCCAGCACAATATTTTTTCTACTCGTAATAAATTCCTTGAAATAATAATTTCTGAATATTTTTTAAAACGTAACTCGCTATGGAAATAAATATTGTTTTATACACGACAATAAAATTACATTATCGTCTCCCGAAATTAATATACTCACGATTTCATCGTTCGTAAATTAATCTTTCGATCGTTCGTAAATTAATCTATCGTCGGTCGACGATAAAATACCATTTTATCGTCTTGTATAAAAAACAACCTGATAGAAAAATCTGTGGAATACAACAGAATTAACATCAATAATAGCAGCATTGGAGCAGGAAAGAGTAGATTATAAGTATACAAGGCTTATAGAATACATATATAGTAATGCCACCACAACTGTAAAACTTCATAAAACTTCACGAAACAACAGATAAAATTGAGGTAGGCAGAGGAGTTCGACAAGGGGATACTATTTCGCCTAAACTTTTTACAGCTGTCCTTGAATACGCAATGAAATCACTCTCTTGGGAGAATAGGGGCAGAAATATCGATGGTGAAAGGTTGACACATCTCAGATTCAGATGACATCGTCCTTGTCTCAGATAACATCGGAGATTCAAAGCAGATGCTCGAAGAATTAGTGCAGGCCTCATTAAAAGTCGGTCTCCGGATAAATACGAGTAAAACGCAAATAATGACAAACTTAGTGCTGACACAGAACATCAGTAATAGGTGACGCCGACATAAAAGAAACACATATATACAAATATCTCGGGCACGAAATACAAAAATCGGAAAGAACAACCAAACATACGAGATACAGCGCAGAATTGGTTTGGGTTGGGCTGCTTTTGGCAAACTGCGGGAGACCTTTAAAAGTGATATACCCATATGCTTGAAGAGGAAAGTTTATGAACAATGCGTCTTGCCGGTAATTACATATGGAGCGGAAACTCTAACATTAACGAAAAAGTCAGCAGAAAATTTAAGAGTAGCCCAGAGAGCCATGGAGAGAGCCATGCTTGGAATAACTAAAAGAGACAAAATTCCTAATAACACTATCAGACAAAAAACCAAAATTAAAGACATAGTGGAACACGTAACTCGAAGGAAATGGAGATGGGCAGGTCATGTGGCGAGAACATCTAAAGACAGGTGGACTAGAAGATTGTTAGAATGGCGACCTCGAGCAGATAAACGTAGCAGAGGCAGACCACCGACACGCTGGACCGATGATGTAAAGAGGATTGCTGGAAATTGGATGATGACGGCCCAAAATCGAGAGACATGGAGAAATATGGAGGAGGCCTACGTTCAGCAGTGGACAATGATGGGTACATGATGATGATGATGATAAAAAACAATTATTAATAATCTAATAAATAATATACTATATCCATTTATTCATTCTTTAACGAAACTTTTTGGTAACTTTTTCTTTTGTTGTTGATTCTCTCGTTTTATCCCTCTTTTGTTCCCTACCAAAATATCTTAAAGCTTTTAACTTTCAGGCCTTATTTTCAGAAGGCTTCGAATAAATATTTTAACAGTTCACTTAACGCACTAATACATAGAGACGCACATCGGAAAATCATTATTTTAGTGTCGACTTTTATATTGATTACGATATGGCTTTTTCTGGATTATAATTATTACAATATTATAGAACTTTTTTGAATAAATAAATAAAATAAATAAATAAATGCCTTTATTGTCAAAAAAATTTTCAATTTGTAGACGAAGGTAAACTAACAAACAAAGTAAAAAAACAAGGTACACAAACAAACAAACAAAAGATAATACAAAAGATTATACAAATAATATTGTCAATCTTATTGTTAAAATAAACATTTATAAATGTTTATAATGTCAAAGAACAAAAAAATAAAAATAATATTCAAAAATATTTAGCTAGTTTATAATAAAATATCAATGACCTCTAAATAAATTCATTTCGATGTCATTAGTAAATATAGCAATAGCAAACATTAGACCAGTGTTTACAATATCAAATTTGATTTTCAAAATATAATTCATTTACGGCGTAGAAAGCCTTGTCTAGTAAATAAGAGTTCAATGCTTTGCGAAATGAAAAAAATGATGTTGTGGATTTTATTTCAAATGGCAGGTGATTGTGCATATTTTTCGAGTTGTATAATATTGAACTTTTAACTAACTCTGAGCGTGGGGTAGGTAGATAAAGATCTTGCTCCGCGTTCCTGAGTGGATAAGTGTGAGATGGCCTTTCTTGAGAACCTGATACATGTTTACGTATTAGGCAAACGGATTCAAATATAAATAAGGAAGGAAGAGTCAATATTTTTCATTTTTTAAAAAAGTCCCGGCAATGAGTTCTGCTGTTTAGTCCCAGTGAATATCGAATAGCTCTCTTCTGGAGCCTGAAAATGCGGTCAAATTGAGTCGCACAACACGTACCCCAGAATGGAAGGGCATACCTGGGGTGCGACTCAAAAAGTGCATAATAAACAGTTCTAGCCACTGACAAGTTAAGCTCCTTAGAAACAGACCTTAATGCAAAACAGGCAGAGCTCAATTTTTTCGACAAAACTTCGATATGTATGTCCCATTTCAGAGAATTGTCCACAACAAGCCCTAAGAACTTTACAGATTTGACGACGTCAATGGTGGTGTTGTTAAGTACAAAAGGCTGCAACGAGTTTTTATACGACGAAGCTTTAGTTTTAGAAATGTTGAGACTCAGAATATATTGTAATACATTATTAGTTTTAATTATTTAGGTATTTCTTTTTGAGTTATACCATTCATTTTGTGAAATGTAGAAAACTTCATTAGGACAGAGGTAAGGTGAAGAGTTCAGAAATAGACAGATTTGCGAAGCAAAGACAGATATACTATTACAATTATTTTTGGGGGGGTTAGACTCTCAGTTAAGATAGGTCTATTGTTTTTTTTACAGATTTTACAGTTTTATGCAAAGCTAGGTATTTTTACACAAATGAAGAAGAAAATTAAAGAAAAAGGATTATAGTATATCCGTACTGTAGTACATTTTTAGAAAACTTCTTTATTTTTAAGATTTTGATGGTTAAACATCAACTAATCTTTCGACTATCGACTAAATTTTCACTTATAATATCACAAGAGCTTAAATTATTTTCGGAAATTTTTTTGAGGGCACGAATATTTTGAAAATTATCCTGAGTCGAAGACGAGGGATAATTTTCCTAAAATATTCGTGCCCGAAAGAAAATTTCCAGGAATAATTTAAGCTTGCGTGGTATTCGGTAAGAAAATTTCACACTAAATTTGAAAAAAAATATTAATCCAACATGACATTTTAAAATAATTTCAATTTGTTAAGTTGGCCAAGGTATTGATGTTTTTGACATATTATGTGTTTTGTCATTTTTGTTTGCGATTCTGTCATTAAGCTATTACTAGTTTTAAAACGTCTGTACGTAGAGTAAGAAGTGTATAGCGAAATGTCGCGATTTGGAAAAGTAAACCAACAAGTCATTAAAGAAGAAATTGAAAATATAAAACCAGATAACACCCGAAAATCAAAATCAAGTGTATGGAAACAGTTTGTTGAATTTTGTGATGAAAAGTCGTATAATATTCATGAGTGTATGAGTGTAGTACAGCTGGCTACTATACTGGAGGACTACGCATTTAATATGAAAAAGAAAAATTTTGAAGATTATAAGGAAAGTGTGGTCAAAGTGATGTGGAACTCTACTGCTAAGCAGTTGCAAGAAATTTATTACGAAAAATATAAAATAAAATTTAATCCGTTTTCTGATGTGGAATTTGTGACCGCCAGAGCTGCACGCGATGCTAAGCGCAAAATACTACAGAGAGATTCAGCAAAAAGAAAAGTGAGTGCTTCAGCCTTAACCAGTGACGAATACAAAAAAATTATTGAAATGTGGGATGAAAATACTCCAGATGGGTTGCAGCGTAAATTTTTTCACATAGTTTCACATGAGCTGGCATGGAGAGGAGGGGAAGGACATTCTGCTTGTATCCAATACTTCAAAGAAGAAACTGATAATTTCGGAAACCCAAAAGGTCGGATAGAATATAATCCAATTTTCTCTAAAACCACACAAGGTGGTTCTAAAAAACTGTCGGATAGTAAATGGTTGATTAGAAATTTCGAAAATCCACAAATGTGTCCGGTTCGCTTGTTTAGAAAGTTGATGGAAAAAAGGGGAAATCTTATTCAAACCGACAGACTATTCTTAACACCAAACCCATACTGGAATCAACCCAATTCGAAAGGATGGTACAAGAATAGCCCAGTTGGTAAGAACATTGTATCTTCATGGTTTAAATCAGCAGCTTCAGATATAGGAATTGACACTAAAAAAGTTAAAATAACCAATCATTCTGCAAGAGCAACAGCTGTTTCGAATTTGGCCAAGAAAGGAGTTGGTGAACAACAGCTCATTAAAATTACTGGACATAGTAATAGTCAGTCGATCAAACCTTACTTACAGTTGGACGCTGAACATCATCAACAGATGATTGAATCCATGAGGAGCATTTCATCAAGTACTAGCCAGTTCAATCATGATCAGAGCACAATGCAAAATAAAACAGAAAATACCCAGATTCAAACCACCAATTCAAGCCAGCCTACAAACATTTACAATAATTGTGTTTTTAATATTAATAAAACCTATAATTACTAAATGTGTTTCGTTATTATTTTGCTATATTAGTCGATATCATTAAAGATTTGGCATTGAAGATAATTCAACATGAAATAAATTCTAAAAAAATCATATAGATATATCCATCATATTTCGTTAAATAGAAAAATACCAGCTTTAGTTAAATAAAGGCGGCAGAACTATATTTTTTAGAACATGGCAATTTCGAAGAAATTCATATGTAGGTATATCTAACATATTTCCTTAAATAAAAAATATTACCAACCTTAGTTACATCAAATGCTAAAACTCAAATGGGTAATATTTCAATATATAGACATTGTAGTTCATTCACATTATGATTGTAGATCTTATGTTTACCTTTTCAACTGTCAAAAAATTTCCACTAAAGTTTCGTGGCGCCTCGAAAAAATTTCCGGAAATTTTTTCAGTTGCCATGGTAACTAGTCAACATTAAAGCATGTTATTGGTTGAAAAGTAGAGGTGTGAAATTTTCTCGAAAATAAAGATATAATTTAAAATTCCGCTACAATACGGAAATAGATTGAAATTTTGTGATTACAGTGATATATAATTTATATGGTTTTGTAACAAATTGCTCACTATTTTATGGCAAATGCTAAAGCTCTGCAAACCTCAATCAAGCCTTGATACGTAATGTGACATAAATTTGGTGACACCACGGCTTTGAATTTTTACTTCCATCGTGCGTAAAAAAGTTTTACTTCAACATTTTTCTCGTTCATTCATTTGTAGTTGTCACAAAATAATGAATTAAAGATATCTAGGGTGAATTTTATTTAACTCTGTCTGTGTGGCTCGTGATAATGAATTAATAATCTAATAAATTGAAGCGTCCTAGTCGGGTTTAATCTGTCAGACTGGCGTCCCCTGGTGGCGAGAATTTGATTTACAAATTTTCACCCACCGCGGGACTAGGGGATTTACCGATTATATGATATCGACGAGGGTGATGTAGGCAAGGTACAGCGTACGTTATGTGAGCGTGTGTAGGTAGATAGGCAGCGAACCAAAAAGCGCTAGATTAAGTAGGTATTAAAGGGCTCTGCATTGAAAATTTGAGGCTTGAAATATATATTTTGCCGACAATTCTGAATATACAGAGTTCGGCAATAGTGTGTCGGGCATCTGTAGCTTCTAGAATAAAAAAAAACTTGGGAATTTTGTTTAAGTGAAAACCTAAAGTATGTACAGGGTGGGTCAAATTCGACGCTTTTAAATAATGACACCCTTTTCTATAGGAGATAGACAAAAACTAATATCGGTGTCTGGAGCTCAATTTTCATCAAAAACATGATGGTGAAAACCGCACATCGATATCTGTTACCGTATCGGAGTTACGGGGTGTTTTTCAAAAATATGCATTTTTAACAAATTGCTGTAACTTTTTTGCTATGGAAAATTTTGTATTTTTATGAAAACATTTCCAAAGCAACTTTTTATGTAGAATTTAATGGTTTAAGTATAATTTTTTTAAAATTAATAATTTAAGAGTTATCAACAGAAAAATTGATTTTTTATTTGGGACACCCTCTATATTTTTAATTAGCAAAAAAGAATTTAAAATTACCTTTCCAAAAATATAGCACACTTGATATTTTGTTATAATCCCCTTCGAAATACAGAATTTTTAAAAGTTCGCCACTTTTAACTAGTAGGCTTTGGACCCCTTATTGATGATATGCCCTTAATGGAACTCGAAAACATATTTTCCAGCAAGACGACGCACCGCCTCTGAACGCTGAAGTTATCAGCAAAATTTTTGCAGCCAATTTCATGAATAATTGAATAGCTAACCAAGATCCCAGCCGTGGGCCGTCGAGGTCGCCTGACTTAGTGCCCATGGATCTAATCATATTGATATATTTGCAGAAGAATAAATGTTCCTTATTTTTCGGTATAATTTAGACAAAAATTAGAAATACTTAGCAGTTATGAGAGGGTATCTTTCACCCCACTGAGTTAATGAATACCGCGAGAAATGTTCAAAAACTGCCCTGTCTGCCCATAACAGAAGACGGTCGATATGTCGAACACCTGTAACAAAATCTCATGTCTTGGTTTGCTACTTATTTTTATTGTTATTAGATATAGTTTAAATATGTTGATGTTGGTTAAATATATTTTAAATTGTTATAAAATTCTGTATCTCTCATTGCAAATATTATTTTTGTTTTAATTGATGCTCACAGCTAGAATGTTTTTGTATTACAGCCGGTGCCGTTCAAAGCCTACTTATTTAAAGCGGGCGAATTTTTATATACTCTATATCTCGAAGAGGAATCGAGCAAAATATCAAGTGTGTTATATTTTTGGAAAGGTAATTTTAAATTCTTTTCAATAAATTAAAAATATACAGGGTGTCCCATATAAAAAATCAAATTTTCTGGTGAATATTCTTAAATTATTAATTTTTAAAAAAATATACTTAAACCATTAAATTCTACGTAAAAAGGTGCTTTGGAAATGTTTTCATAAAAATACAACATTTTTCATAGCAAAAAACTTACAGAGATTTGTTAAAAATGCATATTTTTGAAAAATACCCCGTAACTCCGAAACGGTAACCGATATCGATATGCGGTTTTGACCATCATGTTTTTGACAAAAATTGAGCTCCAGACCCCGATATTAGTTTTCGTCTATCTCTCTATAGAAAAGGGTGTTTCCATTTAAAAGCGTCGAATTTGACCCACCCTGTACAGTAAAACCCCGGTTATCCGAGGTAACGTGGGGGACATCCTCCTCGTATAACTGAAAACTCGGATAATCCGGATTTATTAAAAAAATAAGCACCAATACATACTTTAAACGGTTCATTAACATTTATAACATGTAAAGACATAAGTACCTACATATGTAGATACTATCTACATTATAAAACAGTGAAATAAGTATCTATGCGCTGCTGTTTCATATTGCATCTTCTTTTTCTCGCTGCCATGTTTCTCCATCTGCTAAGAAGAAGCAAATCTGTTGGGGTTGCCTCTGATTGTTGTTCGATATACCTCAGAGCTGTTTCCAGAGAAGCAAAACCTTCTTGATGGGTAATCTTAGTGGAAGGCTGTTCATCCACAGGCGGTTTGACATAATTTTTGCAAGAACTTTTCCTCCGATAGCCAGCAGTGAAATTCCCCGGTAGTTTCCGCACATTTACTATATTAAGGGGTAAGTTTTATGAAAAAAATATACGAAACAGAAATTTCGAAATAAATCAGAGATTTTCTAAATTTATTTTTCATTAAGGGAGCTCTAATAAAACAGTATGTTCGGTTAGTGACTCAAGACTCGCTTTTTAATCATAAATCAATCAGAAGTTCCTTTATTTACCAACAGATATTCAATTAACCCATCTTAAAATCTCTTTCGCTCAAAAATCCCTCTTCCCAAACAACTTTGTCAGCGAAGCGCTAATCGCGAAAACTAATTAGAAATAAATCGAGTCCGTAAATAACCGAATCTGCGAATTCATTCATCGCATTCAAACACGATACAGCCTCGATATTATTTACGCAGTCGATCTTCAAACGGTTTATTTTCAAAGATCCGGATCAAATAAACACCGAGTGCAGTGTTAACAGTAGCCGGTAAGCTTGATTTTAATTATTCACTGGATGATGAGGTTTTATTTTGTATTACTTTATTGGTTTTAATTTAAAACAGTGAGAAAAATCACTAAAAATACAACACAGAAATAATATAGGCGAATAAATAAATAAATACCTTTATTGGCAAAAAAATTTACGATTTGTAGACAACTGGGTAACTGCAGAATGCCAAGAGGCGGAACGCATCCATGCTCTGCACGACTCTGTAAATTTTCATAGAAAACTCAAACAAATTACTGGAATCACAAAAAAAACACCAATACCTGCCCTAAAACACAATGGGAAATTGATTTAAGACCCGGTAGATCTATGCAGCACATGGAAAAGCTATGCACAATTATTATTTGAAGACCAAAGAGAAGACAGACAACCTCTCAATTGTGAAGACTGGTCGGGCTCGGAAATTCTTGAATCTGAAGTTCAGCATGCTATGAAAGCTATGAAAAATCGAAAAAGCCCCGGTCATGACAACGTGCATGCAGAAGTTCTTAAAATATTTGACTCAAAGCATCTCACATATCTATTCAATCGAATATACGATACGGGTAAAATTCCAAACGACTGGCTAAAATCAACTTTTATAACAATTCCCAAAAAGGCATCTCCAAAAGACTGTAGTGACTACAGACTTATAAGTCTAATGAGCCATGCTCTGAAACTTTTTCTTCGAGTCATGCATGCTCGTATATACTCGAAATGTGAAGAAAAAAGGGGCTGGGTATCAGAGAGGCTTTGTTTTCAATCAAGCTACTAATCCAGAAATGTTATGATCAACGCCAAGATGTCTTTGTGTGCTTCATAGATTATCAGAAGGCTTTCGACAACGTTAAACACGATATTCTCCTAAACAGACTGCTCGAGATAGGAATAGACGCCAAAGACATTAGAATCATACAGGAACTATATTGGAACCAAACCGCGGAGATAAGAGTTAACAAAAATTTATCCACAGACACCTTCAATGTGTGTCAAGGAGTCCGCCAGGGCTGTATACTGTCACCAATACTTTTTAATATATACGTCGAAAAGATATTTCAAATGGCCCTGGAAGGAGAAAGTGGAGGAATTAAGATTAACGGAGTTCCAATTAACAATATAAGATATGCAGATGATACGGCAATACTAGCACCAACTTTAGAGGATCTCCAGCAAATAATAAATAAGATAGGGGACATGGGAAATCGTTTCGGTCTTAAAATCAACGCTGCCAAGACCAAACTTATGGTAATAGGCCGCCAGCCTACAATCAACACCGCATTGACCGTGGATGGAAATATTATAGAGCGAGTTCCACGATTTAAATATCTGGGTGCCATGATCAATGAACGATGGGACTGCGATGAGGAAGTTAAACTTAGAACGAATTATGCAAAGTCAACATTTTTTAAACTTAAAAACTTCCTATTAGCACGCAGTCTCCCGCTAACAC
Organism: Sitophilus oryzae; assembly: GCF_002938485.1. Classification (NCBI taxonomy): domain Eukaryota; kingdom Metazoa; phylum Arthropoda; class Insecta; order Coleoptera; family Curculionidae; genus Sitophilus; species Sitophilus oryzae. Next base: position 615,314 of record NW_022145752.1, on the reverse strand, counting down.
TTAGACTACGGGTAGTAAATATGGCCTATCTTACTATACGGCGCAGAAACCTGGTCTCTCAAGGCTAGAACCCTGAACCGCATCGAGGCTTTCGAAATGTGGACTCTCCGGAGACTCTTACGTGTGCCATGGACCGCGCATGCCACCAACGAAGAAGTTTTAAGAACTGCAGGCTATGAACGAGAAATGCTCAATATAGTTAAAGAAAGAAAAGTCTCATACCTCGGCCATATCTTTAGAGGAGACAAATATTACATTCCTAAGCTGATTCTACAAGGAAAAATAGACGGACGGCGAGGCCCAAGAAGAAAACAACATTCCTGGCTAAGAAACATACGGGATTGGTGTAACATCAGCGATGCAGCCACCATATTTCGAAGAACCGAAAACGGCAGTCTACACATTGGATGAAGAGTACAGACAATCGCCAACGTGAGGCTAAGCACAAGGCAGAGGAAGAAGAAGAAGACAAAGGTAAACAAACAAAAGAGAACACAAAACAAGTATACAAATTACATTTATAAATGTTTACAATGTCAAAGAATAAAAAAATAAAAATAAGATTCAAAAATATTTAGTAAGTTTTTAGTAAATATAGTAATAGCAAATATTAGACCAGTGTTTAGAAGATCAAATTCGATTATCAAAATATAAGCCATTTACGGCGTAGAAAGCCTTGTCTAGTAAATAAGATTTCAATGCTTTGCGAAATGAAGAAAATGATGTTATGGATTTGATTTCAAATGGCAGGTGATTGTGCATTTTTTTCGAGTTGTATAATATTGAACTTTTAACTAACTCTGAGCGTGGGATAGGTAGATAAAGATCTTGCTCCGCGATCCTGAGTGGATACGTGTGAGATGGCCTTTCTTGAGAAGCTGATACATGCTTACATATTAAGCAAACGGATTCAAATATAAATAAGAAAGGAAAAGTTAATATTTTTAATTTATTAAAAAAATCCTGGCAATGAGATCAGCTGTTTAGTCGACCCTCGGCACCACCGCCCACACCTCCCCCAATGATCATTGAATTGGCGGAGTTGGGAGATTGGCGTCTTAATTGGGAAATGTATAGCTTATAGGTATGCGAAAGAAACTCAAAAAATATTTATTTCAAAATAAATCCTTAATGATTTTAACTATTTTACATCTATGCTTTATTCGTTCTATGTTTTGCGCACTCGGTATTTTAACAAATCCGCAGCGATCGCCGTTTATTTATTTCAAATTTTATGGGTTCGAGGAATTGCGGCAAATCGCTTTGTAGCCGCATCGTTTAAGTGTATCTGCAAAAAGATAATCAAACTGTGGTGTTGTATAAAGTAAAAATGATTAGAGGCATTTCTGTAGATTTGTATTTCGTGCCTAAATAAGTTCATAAATTCGAAGGGCGTGGTGCTGTCATAACATCTATCGTATCGTTTTCGTTTATTTTAATGCTGTGCACACTAATAACTAAAATAAAATAATATTTTCTGCGAGAATTTATTTTATTCATTTATCATGGATCAAAAGAAAGTGGCGGATTTAAAGTGTGAGTCAGAATTTAACAATTATATGCTACACACAAAAAAAATACACGATGGAAAATTTGTCCAAATCAAAGTCGTTTATGCAACAGATAACTTTCGTTTTAGCTGCAAAGAGTGCAAAGCGACCATAGAAAGCGACTAAAAATTGATTCGATACCTTCAGGATCGACAGAGTGTTCTGGAGTCTTCTTTACAAGAGGAAAAACTTTTTTATTACTGACATATTGAGAAAAATACGTTCTTCATAAAAAAATGTTGCTTGTTCTAAAATGGTTAATACCGTTTATACTTTTCAAAATTTTCATACCATTTTAGAGAAAATTAAAAAAAAAACATGACAATATATTTTAATTTTTCCAAAGTCCAAAAAATCACTAGGCAATCTAAAATATAACTTCAGCTTCATTCTGTGATAGATGGTTATTATTAATTTTGATTCGCATGATATTTTTTGCTATTTTTCACAATCATTTTCAGTCGCATTTTCTGATAAGTATTATCACCGAGATTATCACCCTTTCCGTAGCATTACAATCTAAATAAATTTTGTGTTTCTTTAACACTTTAAAACAGCCACAAAAAATATGACATTAATTAAAATTATATCAATAGCAATCTATGAAATAATGAAAATGCAATTATATTACCATAGAAACGCCTTTTGATTTTTAGGACTCATTGATTCATAGTTAGGACTTCAAAATTTCAACAATATTTTTATGATTTTTTAATTGTCTCTAAGACGATATGGAAATTTGGAATCGTATACGCGGGATTAACCATTTTAGAACAAGCAATTTTTTTTATGAACATCGCATTGCAAAATGTCAATAATAAAAAAGTTTTTCCTCTTATAAAGGCAATCCGATGTCATACTGTAGGTATAGTATAAAGGAGATTTGCTATTTTTATTATCATGTACGGAAATTATAAGCCACTTCTAAAAACTTCTACAAACCGGAAATTTGACAATGCCAAAAAAATCAAATTGTCAAAAAGTTATCTTTAAATATCTTTCTTTCACGACACCTTTTGTATGAAACCTAAGTTTTAACGTTTCAAGTATTGTAGATCATTTTTATCTTTAATAATAAAATTACTTCAATTGTTTAGAATTTACAACACAAAATAATGAAATTACTTTCCATATAACGTATGATCGAAAAAAAAAACGGCGTCAGCGATGGCTATGAAATGAAGATCGCTGTCATTTTATATGTAAATTTATACGGGAGATGTCATCGATCGTCATTTCCCAGCCAAGTGGACGCCGTTTTTTCTCGATCATAGGGTATTATAATACGTAATGTTCGAGTTGGGAAATTGAACAGGTCAGCACCCCCCCAATACAAGTGCCCTCGCTACGCCTCTGCAGATCTTAATGCACAACAGGCAGAGCTTAATTTTTTCGACAAGGCGTCGATATGCATGTCCCATTTTAGAGAATTGTCTACAACAAGGCCTAAGGATTTTACAGATTTTCCAACGTCAATGATGGTGTTGTTAAGTACAAGAGTACAAAAGTGAAGAAGTTCATCTGGAGGGAGACAGGTAAAAAAGTTCATAGAACATTCATCAAAATTTACGGAAGATAAGCAAAGTAATGATAAGCACCAAGTCTGTAGGCCATTGACAACTTAGACAACTGTTAGGAATCAAATGGTACCCCCATGTCTCAAACGTATCGATTCTTGAAAAAGCTGGCTGCAAGAGCGCCGAAGTCATGATTACTAGTAGAATGTAAAATGTTTAGGAGGGGAGTTAATCACCGCGACCTTATAGATCTATTGTGTGTTCCCCTTTCTTGAGTTATAACGAGTTATAACTCATCATACAGTCTCAGGGTTTTAAGAAAAGCCAGTATCTGAGACGGCTCCACAGAGGCCAGCTCTCCATCCTCGACATCAGACGTACCAAGGTTCATGGCACGAATGGTCGTCGTCTCGGCGCACTCAGTGATAAGGTGTTCTGGTGTTTCCCCATTTTCCCCACAAAATCTGCATTCGCCGTTGTTTCTCAGTTTCAGCCTACTGAGGTGTTCGTTGAGGAGACAGTGCCTGTTAGAAACCCCGTGACAATCCGAAGATTGTTTTTACTTAAATCAAGGAAAACCTTTGATTTTTCTCGGTCATAAGTTCTAAGGAACTTTTTCGAGTGTCTTAGACCGTTGGAGGACACCCATTCCAAGTTACGGATGGAGTCTTCCAGATTCTTCAGTTCCGCTTTCAGTTGGTTCCCGTTTGGAAAACAGAACGGTTCTGGTCCGTCATGATTACTAAATCCCGGGTCAATTAAGATGGGCTGGTCACGTATGCAGGATGCAAAAAAACCGCCTACCGAAATCTCTTCCTTACGGTGAACTTGTAGACGGTAAGAGGAAACCGGTTGGACAACTCAAAAGATAAAAGATAATTTTCAAAGAAAACTTAAAGGGGATAAGCATGCAGATCAGTGGGAGAAAGCACCGCACAATAAACGCAATGGAGAAGAATTGTAAATTCAATTAACAAAGACAACCAAAAAGTAGAGGCAATAAATTAATGAGATTTTTGAATGTCCAGAGTGCGGAAGGGAGATAACATCACGTATCGGGCTTTTCAGTCACAGAAAATCTCATGAAAAAAAAACACCTTGCGTAACCATCTTTTGATGCGTGTCAAATACTCGTCAGCGAGTAATGGCAGTAAGTTAATAAGGCCATTGACAATGATATGGCTGAGGACCGTAGTTCGGATTCCGCTTAGAGAAAGTAGGCCCCGTTCAGATTAACCTTAGCAGCAAAAAGATGACGTTAACTTAAAATACTTTCCTTTTTTTTAATCCTAGGAAATACTGATTATGCTCGAGCACACTAATCTATGCAGCTGGGCACATTTCTTATTCATAGACTTGCTTCCACTAAATTTGTTATATACATAATAACTTCCCACTATAAACTTTAGACCTAGTATAAACTATAACAGCTTTTTACTGTTTTAAATTCAAATTATTAAAGATAAACACAAACAACAACCCGCTATAAAACAGTTAAGATTAATTTATAATTTTATTTTTATTTAAGTACATATAAAACTTTCAATCTTAAAGGAGGGTAATTATCGACTAGTCACGTATCTATTTCACGATAAAAGAATATAATACTAGAGATCCATAAAGATTTGATTTGAAGTTTATTCGTAGCAGACAGTTAAAAGGGTGGAGTTATAGAGCTTTCAGGATATCTAGGTACTTAAACTTATATAGCCGCTTTTACGAGTACACATTCAACCTTTCATCAGAAGGGATTATATCTACATCTACTTTGAGTATACAGGGTGTACAATTAATCTGAGAATAGAATATTATCTGTGTATAGATAGATAGATAGATAGATAGATAGATAGATAGATAGATAGATAGATAGATAGATAGATAGATAGATAGATAGATAGATAGATAGATAGATAGATAGATAGATAGATAGATAGATAGATAGATAGATAGATAGATAGATAGATAGATAGATAGATAGATAGATAGATAGATAGATAGATAGATAGATAGATAGATAGATAGATAGATAGATAGATAGATAGATAGATAGATAGATAGATAGATAGATAGATAGATAGATAGATAGATAGATAGATAGATAGATAGATAGATAGATAGATAGATAGATAGATAGATAGATAGATAGATAGATAGATAGATAGATAGATAGATAGATAGATAGATAGATAGATAGATAGATAGATAGATAGATAGATAGATAGATAGATAGATAGATAGATAGATAGA